>NC_061113.1:141725299-141729868 GCF_002878395.1 Capsicum annuum
TTTTGATGATGACAAACCAACCACAAAGATTTGATCACATCAATGTACATTCATCATATTTAATCAGTGTGATTACCACTCTGAAGATGAATGTTCCCTCTATCATCATGCTTCTACAATCATGTAACACAAGGACCTAGTCCCTTGTTGTCATTTGCAGCAAAAACTCTGAGCACATATTTTCTTCCCCCCTGCCATTATGCACTATAATTTATCTAATGTATTTGCATACTTCCCCCCGTCAGTATGCCATACATGAACACACACACTTGTCCTTAGAGAGCAAGTGGTAGAGGTTAAGAGGGTCAACAATAGGATGATGGAAATTAAGATACTTGTTAGAGGGTATTCTTGGAATATTATTAGTGCATATCCCCCCTTGTAGGCTTGGATGAAGAAGAGAAGAAAAGGTTTTGGGAGGCTTTGGGCGAGATGGTGAGAGGAGTCCCCAGTAATGAGAAGCTATTCATAGGAAGGGATTTTAATGGACACATAGGGTCTTCTTCGAGGGGTTATGATGGTATGCATGGAGGCTATGGGTTTAGTATAAGAAATGATGAAGGAGTGGCACTTTTAGATTTTGCTTGAGTGTTTGGATTGGTGGTAGTGAATTCTAACTTTCCCAAGAAGGAGGCTCACTTGGTTACCTTCCATAGTTCAGTGGCCAAGACTCAGATTGACTTTTTACTCCTTAAGAAAAGAGATAGAGGTATTTGTAAGGACTGTAAGGTCTTATCGGGTAAGAGTCTTTCGACCTAGCATAGGATTTTGGTGATGGACTTAGAGATCATAAAGGAGTGAAGTGGGAGAGGTGTGAAGGGTCAACCGGAGATTAGATGGGATAGTTTGACTTTGGCTAGTTCACTGGATATAGAGGTTAAGTTAATGGTGAAGAAGGCTTAGGGGAGTGGAGGGGATGCTGATAGTATGTGGGATAAGACTGTCGGTTGCATTAGGGAGACAACTAAAGAGGTGTTGGGTGTCTCGAGAGGCCGCTCGGATAAGCACCAAGGGGAATGGTGGTAGAACGAAGAGGTCAAGGGGAAGGTAGAGGTTACGAAGAGAGCTTACGCAAAGTTGGCTGAGGGCAAGGATAAAAAGGACAAACAAAAAAGTAGGGAGGAGTATAAAACTGCTAGGCGAGAGGCAAAATTAGTAGTCACAAGGGCTAATAATGCGGCTTTTGAGAGTTTGTACATAATGTTAGATAGTAAAGATGGGGATAAAAAGTTGTATAGGCTAGCAAAGGTTAAAGAGAGGAAGGATTGGGACCTGGATCAGGTGGAGTGAATTAAAGATGTAGACGGCAAAGTTTTGGTAGAGGAGGTTCGTATTAGAAAGAGATGGCAGTCTTACTTCCATAAGCTCCTGAATGAAGGCATGGATACTACCATTTTGTTGGGGGATTTGGAGCATTCTGAAAGGTTTTGCGATTATGGTTATTGTAGGCACATTAAGGTTGAGGAGCTGAAGGGGGCTATTCGTAGGATGCATAGAGTTAGAACGATGAGACCAGATAAAAATTCCAGTGGAGTTTTGAAAGTGCACAGGAGGTGCAAGTATGGAGTGGTTGACTAGGTTCTTTAACCTAATTTTCAAGATGGCGAGGATGCCTGAAGCTTAGAGGTGTAGTACGATGATACCGTTGTATAAGAATAAGGGTGACACTTAGGATTGCAACAATTATTGAGGGATCAAGATATTGAGTCACACTATGAAGGTTTGGGAGAGGGTGGTAGAGTTGAGGTTGTGGAGGATTGTTACTATTTCTAAAAATCAGTTTGGATTTATGCTAGGATGCTCGACTACTGAAGCTATCTATCTCGTTAGGAGATTGGTGGAGCAGTATAGGGAAAGGAAGAAGGATTGCACATGGTGTTTATCGACTTGGATAAAACCTATGATAGATTTCCTAAGGAGGTTCTTTGGAGGTGTTTGGAGGCTAGAGACATACCTATGTGTATGTTAGGGCGGTTAAGGATATGTATGATGGAGTCAAGACTCGGGTCAAGACTGAGGGAGGGGACTCAGAGCGTTTTCCCATCTTGATGGGGTTACACCAAGGATCGATACTTAGCCCATTTCTTTTTGCCTTAGTGATGGATGTTTTGACGTGGAAAATTCAAGGTGAGGTGCCTTACCATTTGCTTTTTGTGGATGATGTGGTCTTGATTGATGAGACACGTAGTGGAGTTAATGCTAAATTGAAGGTAAATCCTTGAGTCTAAAGGGTTTAGGTTAGTAGGTCTAAGACGAAATATTTGAAGTGTAAGTTCAGCAAGGTGTCTCATGAGTCTGATGTGGTGGTTAAGCTTGAAACTTATTCTATCAATAAGAGAGAGAGTTTCAAGTATTTGGGATCTAGAGAGATTGAAGAAGATATCACTCATCGAATTGAGGTAGGGTGGATGAAATAGAGGCTCGCCTCTAAAATCTTGTGTGATAAGAAGGTCCCTCCTAAACTTAAAGGCAAGTTCTACAGAGTAGTGGTTATATCGGCTTTATTGTATGGGATAGAGTGTTGGCCTGTTATGAAGGACCACACCCAAAAGATGAAGGTAGAAGTGATAAAAATGCTTCGATGGTTGTGCGGGTGTACTAGGAAAGATAGGATTAGAAATGAAGTTAGTCGAAATAAGGTAGGAGTGGCTTCGGTGGAAGCTAAGATGAGGGAAGCGAGGTTGAGATGGTTTGGTCATGTAATGAGGAGAGACACGAATGCCCCAGTGCGGAGGTGTGAGAGGTTGGCTAGAGATGGTTTCAAGCGAGGTAGAGGCAGACTGAAGAAATATTAGAGGGAGATAATTAAACATGACATGGAGTAACTCCAGCTTACCGAGGACATTGTTTTGCCCCTTTTTCGATTCAAAAGGGTTTGGAAAATATTATTTTCGACCTTTTAAACTATTCCAAAACTTTAAAGAAAATTTGGAAAAATTTAAGAATTACAGAGTCGCCACTTGATTTTTGAGAAAATATCAAGAAAAAACTAAAAATATTACTTAAAAGATTCCAAACAGAATTTTTTTTTAAGTTTAGAAATTTTGAGTAAGCGGTTCCTATTAATACTCTTGGAAGTTTGTTAAGGCACCAAGAGTATCGCTAACTTGCTGTTATCTGGATTATTTGAAAATAACTTTTTTGACTAACTTTAAAAAGAAAAATTATTTTTTAAGAAAAGAAAATGATTAAAGAACATTGTCTTCAAGATTTGTGCAAAACAAATTCTGACGACTTAGTAGGGATTTTAACTAAGTCTAAGAAAACTAAGAACAATTAGCATATAAAGGGGAAAGGAAGAGATCAAAGGACTTAGGCCATTAGGCCCAAATCATAAACCCTGTCCTATGCTAATTTGGGCTTTTGATCCATCTCCTCCTGTCCTAATCTAAATACTTGGGCTTTTGGCCCATAACCTGTCCTAAGCTATTTTTTGGATCTTTGAGACCCCAAATTCGTTTTACCTATATTAAATTACAGTTTTGGCTTCGAAGCTCAAATGAATGAATAAATAAAAATAGGGAAATAATAAAAATCGAGACTTTTTAAATCTCTTAGTAACCTCATCAATGGGGTTTCGCCCATTTTCTTTCTTCTTTCATCTTCTTGCACCCGTGCTCCATACAATCGACTTTGGATTTAAAACTTTGAACTTAACTCAGAGAGATGGGCTCACTGGACCATTATGAATGCAAAAGGAAAGGAGTCCATCTGGACTCCAAAACAGATTCATGCAAAGGAAAAGATAAAAGAAAAAATTGAATCTTACAAAAAATTTGGATCTAACACAATATAATTAACTAGCCCTTGAAAAGAAGACATGAATCCACAAGCATAGTTGCTTAAAATTTGGACAAATGGATTAACACAAATTTGCTCAAATACTATGTGAAGTCTAAGGCATGTTTTCATTAAACAAAGAAAAAAGAAGAATGAGCAAGAGATGAGGAAAGAGCACTTCAAATATGAAATACAAGGCATACTAATGCAACAACACTTTTTAATACAAAGTGGACCAATCAACATATCTATAACTTAGAAAAAAAATCACTATAGCATGTGAATAACAATGGGACATCTAAATAAATAAAGAGACTTTAAGAAGTAACCAATAAGCGAAGTGAAGTGAATAACATATATTAAACATATTTGAGAGATAATATTGGAAGACAAGGTAGGAGAAATAGTAAAAGATTAATGCTAAGAAAAAGTGTCCAATTTTCTTTAATCGTTTTCTTTTTAAAAAACTATAACCCCAATAAATTTTCAATTTTCTTTAGTTCTACACCATTTCAACAAAAACTATAACCCCAACAACTTTTCAATCTAAACAAGAGAAAATCAAAGACAATTTTGACCAAGAAAATGAGTAACTCACTACTTCAAGTTGAGAAACAATTTCACAGACCCTTAGCAATAGTAACCATTCCTTTTCAACATAAAGGAAACAACTTTACATACTACAAGCAAACATATCCACCAATAACAAATTTAAACAAAACATGAGCATACATTTTAAGCAAAGATCAAAACTTTACTCATAATAATCAAAGAATAAAGCCAAAAGGT
>NC_061113.1:141732868-141737560 GCF_002878395.1 Capsicum annuum
AAGAGTAGATCCCTGATGCAATCCTGTCAGGACAGTGAAATGCTCTGAGTCTCCTCCCGCCGTCCTCACCTGGGTTTTCGCTCCCTCATACATATCCTTAATTACTCTGATATATGTCTGCGGTACTCCACTCACCTCCAAGCATCTCCAAAGCACTTTCCTGGGGACTTTGTCGTACGCCTAAAAAGGAAGGGATGCAACACGAGGATTTCCCAGGGGGTCACCCATCCTAGTACTACTCTCGCCCGAGCACGCTTAACTTCGGAGTTCTGATGGGATCCGATGCGTTAGTGCCTGTATGATCGCATCCAGATTATAGATATAGATATAAATAAAAATACACTTTTTTGTATTTAATTGATGAAACGAGTATCGATTACAATATTTACAAATTTCTATTTGTTTGTTTAAAAAAAATATAAATTTTATGTGATTTGTTTCTCTAATAGAATTTAAAAAAAAATAATAATAGGATAACTACGCAATTGTATTTAATTTTTAAAAAAATTAGAAGAGTACCTTTTTCAAAATGAAAAATAGCGACATTAAAAAGAAAAATGAAAATATAGTGAAAAGAAAGAGAGAGAAAGGAAGTCAGCAACAACGAGCCAAATGACTACCATATTTAATATGAATTGGAGGGTTATTTTTGGTGAAATTTATTCGGCGTTACAGGCCATTTCTGTCCATTTTCCAAAATATTTTATGTACTAAATATTTTTAAAAACTATACAAATGTAGTATCGAGTTGATTCGATTCATTTTGACCTTTTTTAGTTAAAACCAATCCAAACTAATTACAATCAATTTTTTTTCCACGACAAACCAAGTCAGACCAAACCATTAATCAGATTTTTTTCGATTTGACTAAATTTGCGGTTTGGTGTGGTTTGCAGTTCGGATTTGTTCACCCACAGAAGATGTTATTGAAGAAAACAACAATTAACCAAACCACTAACAACTATTGATTTTACATGAAATTAACTGCTAGGACTTGGACATGGAGGAATTGGAATATCAACAATTCCCTGTAACATCTGTATTACTTTTTTCATGGGAGGCCGAAGTGCAGGTTCATCCTGAATGCACCGGACCGCCATAGAGATCATTCCCTCTCCAAGGTCTTCTTGTCTACTTCTCCACTTCCAACAAGCTTGTCTATTTCATTTTCTACTCACGTAGACTTCAATGTTTTTTCAGCAGCAGATGAATTCTAGCAATACAATACCATAGCTGTAGACATCAACCTAGACAGAGATGGGGGCGTTTGTTTGCCATTCTGGTGCCAAATACCCTTTTGTCCCTCTTTACACCAGTGAAGGTTCTTGTTTGATCAGGCATTAGCAGCTTGGCCAGCCCAAAATCCGAGATTTTAGCTGTCAAGAACTCATCGACTCAGATGTTTTGTGCCTTTATATCACAGTGGAAAATTGGAGCTTCACATTCGTCATGGAGATAACAGGATTCCCCTGGCGACATCTAGTGCAATATTTACTCTGTTTCCAATCCGGGCGAGTCGCTCCTCCGAACAATTGATTTGCTAAGCAACCATTGCTCATGTATTCAAAAACTAGAGCTCTCTCTGAGCTTTCAGCACAATATCCAAGCAAACGAACCAAGTTTCTTTGTCGAGTTCTACCAATGACCCTCATTTCTGCTCTGAACTCTCTTTCACCTTCGTCGACAACCTTCTCTAGCCTCTTCACTGCCACTAGGTTTCTACCTTTGTCAAAGCTCCCTTTATAAACTGGTCCAAAAGCATCCTTTTCTAGTTCTTCTTTGAAACCATCAGTTGCGTGTTTTAGCTCCCGGTAAGAGCAAGTTCTGAGTATGAAGTCTTTCGTTAAGCCTGTGGTCCCTGTCTGCAGTAGTGTCTGCAGTAGCTTCCTGTATTATCCGGAATTGGAAGACATAAAAGCCTAAAATGCAAGAGCAGTACCTGAATACATAACAAAACTTATCAATAAAACCAAGATCACCACCCATGGGGGCTTCACTGAGTGTTGTTGGATTTTGCATTGCTACATTGCGGACTTTGAAGAAAGCAGTGTGGAGATCCTTCACGAGCACCTTTGACATACCTCAAAGGCAGCTTGTGTTTCATACACTGGCCAATCTCGTCGAATAGAGCAGCATCACAATCACAGTCCTCCAATCAAGATTTACCACAATCTTCTTTTCCTAGAAATGATGTAACACAGTAAGGAGGATCCTCCCAGGTCAAATTGGTTGTAGTTATCTTGTAGATACTTGGATCTTCTTTCCCGTTAATGCACTTTCCGTTAAGAAGCAAGTGATTTCTGCAACCAGTACAGTAAATTTGTGAAGCCCAATAGGCATCCACTGGCTAATTCAAGTTTCTGGGATATGCAACAAGTCATTCTGCATCATGAGGCAAAATCGCCCTGAGGAGCGATTAGTGGCGGAGAAACTAGAAACCAATTTACCACCACTTGGTAAATTCTGGCCACCTAAAATTGTATTAGTAGGAGAATGGAAACTCTCATAGATAGTTTCATGATCTTGAACGTAAAGCACAAAGTTACCATTATATCAAGCAAGTCGGCATATAAAGCAGATTCTCATAAACCAGCAACAGTCTTATCCGCACTGTTACTTTCTTTCAGAACTAAAATTCCATCAATGAACCCCGAGGTAAAATCAACAGATATTTCTGGATCATCACGAAACACGGTCCACAACAGCGTTATTGAAGCCTCCTACTAGCCAAGTTCCCACCTTGTAACCACTTCCTGTGGGTAAAAGCCAAAGGCAAAATGACCTGAAGCTGAGAATCATGCTGTAGGCTGTCCAGTGGGAAGAAGAGAAGATCCTAATCCTATTGTATTAGGTGGCTTTGATTGAGCTCTAGCAGATCCAAAGATACACAGAACAAGTAAGAAATACAGAGCCATGATATTAATGGGGCAGCAAGCAGGACAGCTTTTAACTGTTAACATGGTTGAAGAAGACAGAAAACTAGAGAAGCAGTTAAGTCAGAACAGAACATCTTCTAAAGAAACATCCATGAAGAAGCTGGGAAAATTACTTGGGCCAAGTCGTATATTAGGTCTTCTTAATAGAAAAATATAAACAAGAGTTAAATGCTTTGATCAATAAATCAATTCATTAAGTCTTCCCGAGAAAAGTCTATCAAACACTGGAGAAAAGGACAATCAATTCTATTTTTAAACTTATATCTTGCGTAATAATTCTAAACTTGAAACAAGGGCTGAAATGGGCTACAAAGAAAGATACTTCAACTACTCCCTTCCTTCCATATTTCAACTACTCCCTTCCTTCCATATTAGTAGAAAATTATTGTCGTTAGTTCTTCTTTTTCATATTTTCTTTTATCACTTTCCATTTTTTTTTCGTTTCCTAATTTATAATCTGAGTACAAATATCAAATATCAAGACCAAGATCAGAGAGGCAAGAAGTAGAACATGTACACCAAGCTCTTAACTGGTTTAGTTCATATAAATAGAATGTTTGACATATTATTACATAGTAAACTATATGCCAAATTATACACCAGAATGTTGCAATACACAGAAGACGTGGTGCTCAACGTATAAAAAAACGGAGAATATATAAATACATTCAAATTTGTTCCCCTTTCTCCAACTAAACACCTAAAGTTTGAAGGATCTTACCACCCCCTTAGGACTATTTTGAAGTGGAACTATTGCACCTTTTTTTTTTTCTAACAGGACAAAAAGACTGAATGCACTCTCTCTGAAAAATACTAGCTTTGCCAGAAGAGCCCATTTTCGACCTGCCAAGTTTTGCCATCAATGACTCCACTTTTCCGTCACTCCATCTGCCATTTTCCTCTAAAAGACCATACAATGCCAAAAATGGTACATCCATAGTACCTTCTACCATGAGAACTACATTCCTCATAGAAGGGCACAGATCAGGATTATCATGAATGCATAACAATCCAATCTTCACCATCCTCTCCAAGGACTTCACATCTACTTCCTCATCTCCCACTAGCTTTTTGAGATCATTCTCGACGAAGCATTTGTGTACCCAAGTAGGAAGAAAGATTTCATCCTCAGTTGAAACATTGACATCCATATTACTTCTACAACATATGATCTCCAATAACATCACCCCATAGCTATAAACATCGACCTAATTGGAGATCAAGACACTATTCTGCAACTCTGGTGCTGATTACCCTCTTGTTCTCTTAAGATGAAGTTGGTTACTTGATCAGGCACCAGCATATTGTGCCTCTTAATGTTGCAGTGAATCATCCAAGTCACATTTTTCATGCAGATAAACTATTCCCCTAAATATGTCTAGTGAAAGTCTCATCCTTTGCTCTCAAGGCGGCCTTGTTTCAGAATTAAATAGGAAATCTGCAAGTGGATACTCACACGAAAGAATTTTTTCAGATCCCTCCAAGCAAATGAACCAAGTTTTTGTGATAAGCTTGCTCAACTGCGGTCATTTCTGCTTTAAATTCCCTCTCCTTCATCCCCGATTTTCTCCAGTCATTTTACAGAAACTATAGGGGGATTAAGTTACTGAGTCACTCTATGAAGATCTGGGAGAGAGTGGTCGAGGTGAGGCTGAGACGGATAGTGTCTATCTCGAAAAACCAGTTCGGATTTATGCCCGGCCGCTCGACGACGGAGGCAATCCACCTGGTACGGAGGTTGGTGGAGCAGTATAGG
>NC_061113.1:141740560-141748685 GCF_002878395.1 Capsicum annuum
AAAGAATAAAGCCAAAAGGTGAAACAATCAATATTAACTATTTTTTTAACATAAAGGAAACAACTTTACATGCTAAAAACAAACATATACGCCAACAATGAATTTAAACAAAGCATGAGTACATATTTTAAGCAAAGATCAAAACTTTACCCATAATAATCAAAGAATAAAGCAAAAAATACGTTCAACTATTTCTAGCTCATTTTTTATACCATGAATATGAAAATAACCATAATATCAATACCATAGCATCCTATTGCCTTCAAGGCCATCTACAACAAACAATCCCAGCAAATAAATTACAACTACGAACTACGAAGAAGAAAATAGTAATAAAACTAAAAAAAATTACAACTACGAATTACGAAGAAAATAAGATGAAGAAGAAAACGATAATAAAACTAAAAAATTACAACTACGAACTACGAAGAAGAAAAAGATGAAAAAAAATGATAAAAAAGGGGAAAGGTGTGTTTACCTTTTTTGGGGCAGCAAAACGGAGCTACAAACTTTCTTCAGAGTCTTTATCACCATCGGAAAGTGTTCAACTCGAGAACTTCAATTAGCCCGCGAATTTCACGAAAAAGAAATTTTTTTACTAAAAAAAGGACTTCGTTGCTCAAAGCTTTTTTTTCAACCTTAAGACTTGTCTTTCTACCAAAATAGTGGTAGTATTTATAAGAAAGGATGGGGATTCCTTCTTTCATCCACCAATGTCGAAGAAAAATATTTATAGGAAAGGATGGGGATTCAAATCTTTTCATCCACTAATGTAGAAGAAAGAATTTAGGGGTGTTTTTCGAATTTTAAAATTGAAGATAAGGTGAGGTGGAGGATAAAGTGGGGGGAAATTGTACAATGTGATACAGTTTTTGAATTTCAAAAATTAAAAAAAGGACTTTGAGGGGGAATTGTACAATCTAGTACAAATTTTGAATTTCAAATTTGAATTTTGAGATTTGAAGTTATTTTTGGTGGAAATTGGGTAGAAGTTATGAAAGTTTTGAGATTATTTAAAATATAACCCCAATTGGAATTTAGAATTTACCATATTATTTAATTTTGACCAAATTAATAATCAATTGATGGATTGCATTGCAATTATGACCAATTTGATTTCATTTATCGCCAAATCTAATAGATTGGCTAAATTAAATTGAAATTTGATACTAATTAATACTTTCTTTAACCCCGAGCTTCTTAATTTAATAAAATCAAAAATATATTCATCCAAATAAGTTATTTTTGACAGTAAATTATATTTAAATCAAGACTTTATCCGTTCGAATTAAATTTTTTAGCTTATCTCCGTAAAAGCTCAAACTTTGATAAAAATATTCATTCAAGTAACAAAATTTATACAATCTAGTATATGTGAATACGACAAATGTATAATCGTCACTTAAATGATAAAATTAATCTAAATAAATATTTTAGAGCGCATTTATCCGAATAAAATAAATATTTTATTTTTATTTAAAGTTGAAGAAGCTCAGAATTAAATTTAGTCGTGGAGGACAAAAATTAGGTGTGAACGAACATGACCCTAGATAGAAAGTTGTGGAGGGGGCGGATTAGGATAGAAGGTTAGTATGAATTTAGGTTGTTGTTTCTTTTGATGTATTACTTGGTGTCTCTTGCTTATGGCATTATAGGATATTGTTGATTTATATTGTATCTTGTTCTTTTACTATTCCTTGTCCAGATTGTTTTATTGTAAGACGGGGATCTATCGAAACCTCTCTACCTCACATCTGAGGTAGTGGTATGGACTGCATACACTTACCATCCCCAGAACCCACTTGGTGGGAATATACTGGATATGTTATTGTTGTTGTAATAATTAAAATTTTATCTATATATGTGTGTGTGTGTGTGTGTGTGTAAAGAAATATTAAAAATAAAATTTTAATATGTAATTTTCGTGCTTACTCTCTCAAAGAGAGTCAAACGCACTCACTTTTGCCACCTCGAATTTGAAGAGTAAATAATTCTATTTTTAAAATATTCAGAAAGGTGATAGGACCCCGTGAAGTTCAAGTGTATAGTCGAAAATTAGAGTAAAGATTAGGTTGGGGTTGTGGGGGTGGGGGAGGAGAGTTTATTGATATCTCTTTCCTTTGAACAACTTTGATTATTAAGAAAAAGTTTCTCTAAAATGATAATTACTACTCCATTTGTCCTATTTATATGACACGATTCAAATTTTGAGATTATCCTTTACTAATTTTGGTCATAAAATTTGAGTATAAAATTTTTAAGATTTTAAAAATAATATTACATATTTGAGAGCTATGTTAAAATTATTGTAAGTTTTAATAATTGTGATAACTGCATACATAAGAAAATATATGAAAAAATTATGATTAAAAATAATTTGTTTGATTTTTAAAATACTAAAGATATTACATCTATAATCTATAATCTATAATGATAATATAAGTGTGAAGACCCTTAGAAAAGTGATTTGAACTTTTTTCCCTTCATTAAAAGTCTCCGCAATAGATAAAATTGTCTTTTCACTATTTTTGTAAAATATTGTCTAATTTTATTAGATTAATTAATTAATTTATGAGTCATTTTAAATGTAGGATTTATAAGGAACAGAATTAGTTTAGATATAAAATTCACGTAATATTCTTTAATTTAGGTAAATCAATTTTCCTTTCCTATTTTAACAAGGATGTGTGTAGAGACGTGGGAATTAGTTAGTTAGTTTTTTTTTCTTACTTTATAATTCCTTTCATATTTTAGTATTAGTTAGTTAGTTTTAAAAAAAAAAAGTTAAGTCTTTTACTTATTTTATTTTTTGCTTCCCTATTTTAATATGAAGGTGCTTCTTATTTTAACAACCGACTCTCAATTGTAATATTTTAATTTGCAATGAATTCTATGACACAATCTATATATGTCTCTTTTCATAATTTCTTGCAATATATTGTCTAAATTTTGTTTGTATTTATTTTTTATTTTTAATGTATGTATTTTGCATATAATTTTATAATTTGATCTGTTGTAAAGATTATGTTTAATCGTATTGTTCTGATAACGCCATCATATTGTAGTTTCTGTTATGTTATCATCTGATATTTTTTCTGTTTATTACAGGTGGTAAATAGAATATTTGATCAGACTTTGACAAAATTTTTATGTAAAGATAAAGTTTAATCGTTTGAATCTTAAAATTCGAAAGGGGACGGAGAGAGTATATTTTTCTTTCTTTTTGCTTCGTATATTATATGTAGAATCGGGTTCTTATACCAAGCATTTTTCCAAATTAGTGGATTCTCATTACATCTATTGGTCTCTTTTTACAAGTTTTCAAAATTATATTTTAGCGCATATTGTTAATGAATTCAACAAATTGATGCGATAGTTTGATGGATAACTTGTGGATCATAGAAGAGGAATATCGAGGGTAGCCTTCTACTTTGTATCTATTGTAGGTTCGGCTAACAATATACCTTTATAATGAATTTAAAATTTTGACATTTCTTAATTTAATTGAGTTATAGTATTTTTTTAAAATTTTTTTAAA
The DNA here is from genome assembly GCF_002878395.1 of Capsicum annuum. NCBI lineage: Eukaryota > Viridiplantae > Streptophyta > Magnoliopsida > Solanales > Solanaceae > Capsicum > Capsicum annuum. The sequence continues at coordinate 141,744,099 of NC_061113.1, forward strand.
GCAAATCCACTAGGCGAGATGCCCCGGGCTAGTTTATATATATATATATATATATATATATATATATATATATATATATATATCAAAAGCAAAACTTAAAAGAAAAAGTACAAGCAAGGGGGGAGGCATAGCTAAACCTCTTCTAATTAAAATGCATGTAAAAAATAAGAAGAAGAAAGAACTAAATATTCTATGATCATCACAGAGTTGATAACCAATTCTATGATGATATTACAAATTATAATACTTAAGTAGTGAAAGATTAAAATAAGCAAGAATGTGGAGTCAGATCCATGTTTCTTTAAAAATTGAAAATCTTCAAGAAGATGTAACCCTATAAAGATTCATTTCTTCACCTTGTCTTCTTCCTCCAACCAATCCAAAATATCTTCATATTTATCAATTCTTCTTGGATCTATTGAATCTTGTTGATATAATTGAACCTTGTTTCCTTCTGTTTTGCCACCCTTATTGGGAATTGTCTTATAATAACCCCTTCAGACACTTTAACATCCCAACTATGTTTTCTTTCATGAGTCTTTTTTTTCTTGAATCCTTCTTTTTTTTTCTTGAATCCTTTCCTTTGTTGCCTAGGTGAAAGATCTCCATCCCTAACCACTTTAGCAAAGAATTCATCCAATACTTCATTCTCATCTTCTTCGTCAAATATGTCAACGCCTAAATCATCCTCAAACACTTTCATTGGATCTTCTACCAAATCTCCTGGCTCAAACCTCTTGGTTGGAATCCTTTAGTAGGATTATCCATAACATTCAATGGTGCACTTGTTTGAGCCACAAGTTATTCCGCGGCTAAAGTTGGAAGAACCATTGCATAACTTGGTACAAATTCTGAGGCTGCTGGACTCAACTTGCTGCACGTTGGAGGGGATGAGGCCTGCTTCTCCTCCTCTGCTATATCTGCCCAACTCTTTATATTTGTACCACTTTTTTGGTTACTCTTCGCTTCAACCTTATTGTTTGAATGCGTTGGAGTTAAGACCACTAACCCATCCACTTCTTGTTCATTTCCCTTGAACAATAATTTATTTCCAAAGTCATCCCGTTTCTCACCAATTAACTCCATAGATATCTCACACGCCGAAGCCTCCAATGTAGCCATCAACGGCTTATTGTTGGTTTAATTGAGTTATAGTATCATATGAACTTACCCAAGTTTTCATTCCACACCTTTCTTTCTTACTTATGTAAATCTTTATGCACCCAAAAATAAATCCATCCACGTTGGTTTAAGAATATTTTTTTCGTTTATTATTTTGGAAGTATAGGTATATATATATACAACAATTAAAATAACTATATCCTTTTTATATTTATTTTAATTAACTAACATGATATACAGATCACGTATATTTGACTAGTAAATTAAAATGTGGGAGTACTATAATTTCCTTTGAAATTTGTATGAATGGATATCTTTCGTTAAAAGCTGTTTAAAAAGTATCTTAACTGAACACTCCTCACAGTCAGGTTTAGTTGCAGAACAAATGATGAACCATTATTGGATTTAAAAGAAAAAAATAAAGAAACCAATATTATTTAGCAAAAATCTGAAAAGGTAAGAAGGAGATGAAATTCCTGAAGGATAAATTAAAAATAAAAGAAAAGTGAAAAGAAAATAGAAAAGGAAAAGCCACGGTGTATTAACTGGTCGTCATCGAAAGGGACCTGTCACCGACCCCGCCCTATTTCCCCTCAATCTCATTTCCCTTTCCACTTTTTTCAAATTAACACCGCTACCCTTTTTCCTCATTCTTCAATTCATTCACATATATAGTAATATATATATATTCTCTGTCTCTCTTCGGTTTCATTTTAGGATTTGATTCCCTCAAGAATTCCTTGTTTCCCACCCCTGCCTAATGTCTCACAAGTAATCTTATTTGTTTATTTTTTTTTGAGACAAAGAAAAGTTGATGGATCGTTTTAGGGATGATGAACACCGTGAAATCGATAAACCAAAATCATCGATGATGCTCAATAGATCGATGACACTTCGTAACGCCGCAAATCCAATTGAATTCCCTGAAAAACCTGTCTACTTTTACCCTTCTCCTCCTCCTATTAAACGAAATGGCTCCGTCAAGAAGCTCCACACATCGCCTTTAGAATCAACGGGGACTTCTTTCAAGGGCACCGTTAAAAATCTATGCTCTCTTTTCGAATCCCGTAAACCATCCAATTTACAACCTCAAAGCCCCACAAAGCCTGCCAAATCATTCAATTCAGATTCTAGGGTTTCGTCGTTTTCTGACTTGGGGTTTAGGCTGCCTGGAACAAAGGACTCTGTCGTTATCTACTTTACCAGTCTTCGTGGAATTCGGAGAACGTTTGAGGATTGTTATACTGCTAGAATGATTCTTAAAAGTTATCAGGTCAAAATTGACGAAAGGGATATTTCAATGGACAGTGCGTTTAAAAAGGAACTGCAGAATGTTTTGGATCAGAAGAATGTAAATTTGCCACAAGTTTTTATCAAAGGCAAGTACATTGGAGGATCTGAAGTGATCAAGCAATTGAATGAAATGGGCGAGTTGTCAAAGTTGCTAAGAGGACTTCCCCTTAGACCACCTGGATATATGTGTGAAGGATGTGGAGATATGCGTTTCTTACCTTGCTCGCATTGTGATGGCAGTAGAAAATATTTTGATGAGGACGAAGGACAGCTCAGGAGATGTCCCGACTGCAATGAGAATGGCTTGGTTCGTTGCCCTCTTTGTTGTTCTTGATTTGCATAGTATAAGTTAAATATAACAGCCTGCCGCCAATAGTTTTCGGTTCGTGCAGGTAGTGTTTGAGGTTGAATAGCTTTTGCGTGTCTAACGCAAAAGTAATGTTTGTTTAGTTTTTTTATTGACATATAAAATGCTTGCTATGTATATATTGCTTGGAGAACTTCATTCCGTGGGATGAAGGATGGCTTTTTCATCCCCATATAGTCATGTAAATTTACCATCAAATATTATGGTGTGGTTTTTGATTGAAAACATAGTTGCTTTCTTCAACAGGAGTTATGAAAATGAAATAAAGTTCCTTGTTGCAAAGGGAAATCATTGTTTGTATTATGGATACTGAACATTTCTATATTATGCTTCTACCTGGAAACCAATGTTGGTCTGATCACCAACTTGTGGTGATGTATATAGAAGGTATATATGCTTTAATGCGCCATATAATCATGTATTCTTTTTGGATGCCACACATGTCGTATTCAACTTTATTGGCGGAATATTTGACATCAATTGGTTAGCGCTGCAAAATCAATGCCAAGCCAGGGGCTTCTGTGGTCCAAACAGTTATTGTACTGCAGGAAATGGCAGTAGCATAGGCGATTGTTCTTGCTTGCCAGGATTTTTTATTAGTGTTGTCAAAGGTGTTTTTAAGCCTGAAATGATGCTCAAAACGTGTTGAGTGCTTGGCCTTGATTAATATGCACTTAATGTCGTTGAAGGTTTTAAGGCATACTTTTCCTTGCCAATGAACCTCTTATGAAGAGGCGACTCTAAACAACTGATATTTTTTTTTTGCCATATTCATTTTTTTTAAATATCTTTGTTCATATATTTGTCATATATGCTTATAATAAAATTATTAGTCTTATAATAACATATATGTATTTGTATTTTTTCTCCCTTTGCGCCTTTTATTCATTAAATCCCATGCTTTATTTGCACGTAATGCTCCAATGAACCTAGCTTTTTTGTGCTTTTTTCTTTTGGTAACACTGGATTTTATACATCAACCGTGCAATGAAATTTCAAGACTGCTACTAAGGATTCATTATGAAGAGTCTTGTGGAAGCAACTGAGTAACAACATTGGCCTATAATGTCACAGCGATTCAGCACGTGAAACTTGGAGGATATCCATTTTCTCAGTTTTCAATGGTTGAGCAGGACGGGAAATTCTTGCTTGGAAGATTGTACTTGTTGGGCTGCTCTATACGTGAATGGAGTTTAGTGTCCATTAATTTATTCGACACTTGATCCAACTGATGAGTCTGTAAAGACCTTCGTCAAGTATAGCTATAACATCTCACAACTGGAAGGTCTCCCAATTCTGGAAAAACAGGGAATAGAAATAAAAGTCGGAAAAAGATAATGTTGATTCTATCCCTGGCTCTTGGTGTTCTGTAGCATTTCTGTTTACTGTTGTTGCAATTTGTAGTTATATTTTCTACAGAAGTAGAGCGGATCAATACCAAAAAATGTTGGAAAATCCATATTTTGGGGCCAAACGAGGAGTTCACTCTTCGATCATTTTATTACAGTGAGCTTAAGAAAGCTACTGAAAATTTCAAGTAAGATTTAAGGCAAGATTTGTTCGGAAACCTCTATAATCAGTAGCTAACAGAATAGTTTCTGTAAAATACAACAACAACAACAACAAACCCAGTGTATTCCCACTTAGTGGGGTCTGGGAGGGGTAAGATGTACGCAGTCCATACCTCTACCTCTGATGAAGTAGAAAGGCTGTTTCCGAAAGACCTCCGGCTCAAGTCACGAGATATCACACAAACACATAGTACAGCACAGAAGCAGATGACATAACATAGATACGGCACCCAT
>NC_061113.1:141751685-141782654 GCF_002878395.1 Capsicum annuum
CCCCCCCCAGACCCCACTAAGTGGGAATACACTGGGTTTGTTGTTGTTGTCTATATCTATAATCTATAATCTATAATTATTCTAAACTATATTAAAAGTGTGAAGGGTCTTAGAAATGTTGTTTGAACTTTTTGCCCTTCATTAAAAGTGTTTGTTTTAGACAAAGTCTTTTCATTATTTTTTCTAATATTTAAAAATTAAAAATTAATAAATATATTTATGGTAAAACTTTTTCTTATTAGAAGTCATCAGAATTAATGACAACTAATACTTTTCCCATTAGTTTAAGAATTCTAAATCAACTAAATTTTGATTTTTAGAAGATTTGAAAAATCTAGAAATAAATATAAAAACGTTAGAATAAGAAAAATTTAAATAGTATCAAATTTTTAAAAATTTTAACTACGTAATAAGAATGTAATCAATGATTTTGTAAAAATTTGACTTTAAAAACAAGGAAAAACTTTAGATATAGGGGAAATAAAAGAAGAAAATAAGCATACCACAGATATGGTTCAAATTAATGCGCCTCTCTTAGTCTCTGACAGCAAGAGAAAGAAGTAAATCATTACAAACGTAAAAGTGATGATCCATCGACCACTTGAAACTTCTGTTGATAATATATGTGTGTGTGTGCGCGCGCGCCACTACAACAATCTGCATCTATAGTTACATAATATGTTATAGCTCAATATGAAAAGTTCCATGATTAAATAGTTTAGCCACATTTTTTTCTTTTCGAAGCATTCGCAACAAGAAGTGACGTAACTAAAAGTTAGTATAGACTTTACATGGTATGTGACTAAGGACAAATACTTACAGCTATAAAAAAATTATGTTGTAGCTGTGGTGGTTAAAAAATCTTGCTGCGAAACATAAACTTATAACAAATAAATTTTACTGTTTGCCACGACAAATAGAAATTGTAGCAATTTCTTTTATATTATACCCATAATATGTTCTATTGTGGAAAAATATTTGATATCTTTGCATTGAAAATTTAAAATTTGTGGCTATCATACATTTTAGTCCGGTGACAATAAATACTTGCATTTAGCTACAAGTTGGAAAATCTATAACTATAAAATGAAGTATTTGCCACAAAAAAATTTCGACATGGCTAAGAATTTATTCATTTTTTCACGAAATATATAAATTATAGTCACTTTTTAATTTGCTAGGAAAAGTAAAATATACACCATATTTTTTACAATTATGGAGGTTTAGCCGCAACTATAAAAATTCATCGCTACATATTGAAGAATATTTTCATAAATATTATTAATAACAAGAATTTATGTAATGTTGCGAAAATTAAAACAAAAACAATTCCGCTATTAAAAATTAAAGATTTTTTTACAAGCTTTGCAAACAAGAAAAGTTACATAATGTAGCTACAACTCATTTTTGAGGTTCTAAAACAATTGTCAAATACGTATATTGTATTTTACAATCTCTTTCAGAAATAGTCACAATATATAATTCTTTTGAGACACTATCTTGTTTGAGTGCAAAGCAACATAGTCTTCTATCTCTTCTTTTGTGGTCTTCAATTGCACCTTAGCTTGATCAAAATCCATCCTAATTTGTCATTTACATGCTCTTATTCCATTAATATCCCTATCAATAATGATACAATATTTCAACACCAATAAAATTAAGACCAACAAATTATATATGCATGTGTGTGGATATGTAGAATTTCAAGAATAAAAATATGTTTTAATTCTTTTACTAAATTTTTTAACAAATAAAAATTTTAAAAAAAATACAAAACAACCAAAAAAGTAAACAAACCTGTAGACTTTTAAAACTTCTTAAAACCTGTAATAGGATTCAAATTTCAATATAACAACAAGAAACATATTCAGTGTAATCCCATAAGCAGTAGATCTCAAATTTCAAAATCAATTTAAAAATTCATGCTGACAAAATATTACCTCCAAATTAACAAAACTATATACAATCTGAGATCACAAGACCGACAATTGATATATTCTAAGGTTGCAAAATCCTTAAAATAATTAGAACAAGGATGAACATACAACCAAATATTATAAGCAAATAAAACAAAATCAATTCAAAACGATAATAGTCATGTTCTTGGTTTTAACCCCGGAAAGGGAGTTTTTAGCTACTAATTGACATAATCATGATCCAACGGGTTAAATACATGTTATAATCTAATTGAAAGCTAAATTAAGAATAATAAAACCTAAAAAATAAAGTGCAACAACCTCCCAATTCGTCCAAGACGTTACAAAAGTTTCTACATGACGTGCACAATGTTATATTTATAGTAGATGTCATCCAAGCCGTTTAGGGAATAACCACCACGTCGCCTAGCATATATCGTGGACTAAGCAATGTGGATCCTTGAATTTCGCATGGCAAGACCAACACGCCGCGTTGAAAATCTCGTCAAGGGAGTGGTGCGTTGCAGGGCAAACACGTTGGTTCACTGGAAATAGCCTCTAATATTTCGTCTAAGTGTTCAGTCTATCCTTGCTTCGTGGTGTTATTTTACCTTTAATTCTAGCTTTTTCAACATCAAATTACCATCAACTTTAACTCCTCAAGTATCCTACATGATCAAACACCAAATATTAGAGCTCAGATCAACAACAATCCATGATGATGAACCAAAAACACGAGCTAAAGGTAGGCTAGTTCGCATTGATCTTCAACTTATTGTTCCAACTCTTGACTTAATCCAATTGAACTTTGTACATTACAAACAAGTTGCCACACACAAAGTTACACATTTAAATCATTTGGAACTCAATTAATAGATTAGAATCCATCGAGATAGACTAGAACAACACCAAGCTCAAGCTAGTAAAATTAGTTTTCTCGTCTAGACTCTAAATGATCCAATTAAACCCAAACTTGTTGGAAAACACCTTTATACATTGTAATCCCTCACTTAAACACTTATATTCTTATTTATAACAATATCAACACATAAATCACATGAATCGTCCTTAAAATAAGGCTAAATAGGCTAGGATAATGACACTAAAGTGCATAAATACACCCAACATCACGACCCCATAATTAAAGCCTTGTTTTTCCTCAAATAGCTCTTTACTCTAAGAATCATAAGCTGAGGAGACTCTACACTTCTACTACAAGCAAGACACTTAAGATAGTACTACAATGACTACACAGGATGCAAGTTTCTACACTAAGCATGTTATATACACAAGTGACATGTTAGAGTAACTCCTTGTGGGGTGGACCACACCTGCATATTCTATGTAGGTTGCTTTGTTATTAGTGCATGGTGGTTGATAGACATTAAGTGTGAATCTTAGATAATGATGTTAATGAAGGAAGCATCTTAGCTCGGGCTTAGCAATATGAGAATTATAAAGGTAGATTTGGTAGGTTGGATAAGATGTATGAAAGGGATGAAGTTGATGGCTTGGGGAATGCAATAATAGGAACGTTGTGACATATAGGCCGGGGGATTTGGGTTGAACTGGTGGATTGGTGGTTAGGTCATTGGTTAGTGTAGAGCATAGAGTTTGTATGACTATGCTAGACTATAGGTAATATTTGGATGGATGAGGTTCTAGGTACAGGAGAACTAAGCATCCCCAGTGATCATCCTTGGTGATACCATTTAGATCAGGGTGTTGTGCTTATAAGTATAGTAAGATGAATGTTGATGGTTAATCAAAAATCTTCTCCTAACGGTGGACTTCTAAGAAAGGCCGGGGTGCATATTCTAGTAATTCTCTCCTATCTTTATTTGAGGGCACTCTTCTAGTGTTGCACGTATTCTGATAGTGCTTATGGCTAAGGTTTGAATTTTGCATTCGCCTTATTCCCTGGATACAAATCTTGACCTTATGTTACATTACCTGTGGTATATGCAGTCGTGTTTCTTTTGGTATCTAGTCCTAAGGACTACTACTATGGTGTGTTGTGTTGGGATGATTCTTCATTTGTCACCTAGGTAGTTTCTATGAAGTCCCTCGTGCCTATGGTGCCGTGTATCATTTCTTAGATCTCACCTTGGGTAGTACAATAACTAGAAGTTTTAATCGGGAAGTAACTACCTCATTGTTGATGCTTGTGCTCTAGCTCCTTGAGTGACCTTCATGTAATAAGGTGGTAGTAGAATGGAAATTAGGTGATGGTTTGAAATGTGGTAGAGTAGAAGTATTAAGTGAAGGAATTCTGGGGTGACTACTAGAACTAAGGTTACGAAAAAGAAGAAAAGGGTAAGGTAAGGTTGTGGTCATGAGTAATGGTTAAAAGAGGAGTAGGTGGTGAAAAATCTTTGTGAAAATGATAAAGGTTACTAAACCCTTGGAAGGATAGGCAGTACCACTCGAATAGAGGAAGTAGGCTTGAATGTTGTGGTTGATAGATATACGAATTGTTGTATTGGGTACTTAAAAATCTTGGTGAAAACGGAATATTGTTTTGGGTGGATGTCGGGAATAGAGTCCCATGGCCTAAGTTAACTTTTCTTAGCTCTCTGGATAGGCTTGAACATGGAAGTGGTGTATATCTAGACTTTGGCTCTCTTGGAAATATTTCTTTGGGAAATTCTAAGATGAATTGTACTTGCCCTCTAGCATGAGTTCCATTCATCCGGTATTCCATGTATTTATGTTGGGGTAAGGTGTGGATGGTCCTTATTGGTTGGGTACTTTGGGTGGTATTGATACCTCAGATTCTTTGTCCTATAAGGAGGTCCCAGTGAGGATCTTGGGTTGGTAAGTTCTTCAGTTGCGAACAAAACTGCGTGACTTCGGTGAAGGTGCTATGGTGGAACCAAAATTCTGAGAAAGCCATTTGGGATACATAAGAGGACATGGAGTCCAAGTATCTGCGTTGGTTCTTCGTTCCAAAAATTTATGCATAAGGTATGTTTTCTTGGTCATATCTTTGTTTTCTAACTTCGTTGAAGGAAGGGTTGGATTTCCTGGCATTTTTGTTTTCTAACTTAGTTCAAGGTTGAAATGACAGTGTTGGGGTTTAAATCATGCTTAGGGTATGTGATGATCTCATCATCTTAATTTATGTCTTTGTTTTCTAATTTGGTTGGAGAAAAGTTTGATGTGTGTTAATGTGTTGTCTCGTGCTTTTCCTTGGCTTTACTCATCATTCGAGGATGAATGATCCTAATCATGGGAGAATGAAACACCCTAAACTTTTTACCTTGCAAAATTTCTTGAGTTTTGGACATTCTGGACAAGGTACGATTTGAGCATACTTGTCATATGCTATGATATAGTTTAGTACTCCCTCTCTTTTATGTTAGACAGTCTGTATGGGTTAGTCTTTTCCCTAGGTATGACTAGGCAACATACCAATTGTATGATAGTGTACGAGTTATATGTTGCCAAGTCATATGATGTCTTAAGTATGGTCTTCAAGATTCTGACCAAGGTATAACTCCAAGGGTACTACTTATATTCTATGATACAACTTGGTATTGTATGGTCATAATTTGATTAATATGGGGGTCTAAGGGGAGATTTAGGGTACAAGTAAGGGTGCCACTCGCACCCTAGGGTACGGTTTAGGGTGGGTGGGTCGTACCCTCCCGTGTGTGTTTTTCAGCCTTTAAGCTGAGGGTAGTCTGGACATTTACCATCCCAAAACCTTTATGTCCCGACATTATATATCATGTTGTGGCCTCTAATAACACTCATTGGAAGATTAAAACAATCCAAAAACACTCTCTAACTCTCTTTTGAAGATTAAATGCTCGGGTTTCTACAAGTGTTCATCTAGAGGCTAAAGGGGTCAAGTTTGTTCCATGAATTATCTTATATAAGGCATGTTACTCCCCCACATTTTTAGTTCCAACAAAAGGCATGTTTTAATGTGTTTTAAACATTGATTGTGGTTAATAAATGGTGGTTTAAAAACCAATGTTGAGGGTTTTGATGCATATAGATAAGTATTGTTTACTCTTGGTTTAAACTATGCCTTCACTTGTTTTTGGTGATGGCTTGCAAATATGGGTGCTTATTGGTTGTGGTTTAACAAATAGTTCATGGGTAACCCTAAATTTGATAGTTTTTGCTTTGGTTTTGGTATTGGTCAAGGTATGCCCTCAACATATTTGATAAAAGTCCTATGCGAATGTTTTTACTATATTGATGAACTTTCATTGAAACTATTGCATAGTATGATTTGGTTATAGAACCCTAAATTGGTTTAGATGGGATTTAAATGGTTTGAATGGTATGAATGGTTTGGAATGGTTAAATTGTAAGGTCTTGGTGGTTATGGTTATGGCTTAATTGAAAAACTTGCGGGGTACACAGAATTTCCCTAAGTGAATGTAATAATGAAATTGGATTGAATCATGAACGACTTGTGGGGTACATAGGAATCCCCCAAGCAAACTTAATGATGAAACACTTGTAGGGTATGTGGGAATCCCCTAAGTAAGCCTAATAATGATATACTTGCGGGGTACATGGGAATCCCCCAAGTAAACTTAATAATGTAACCTATGGGGCACATGGGAATCCCCTAAGGTTGGCTAAAAACATTGCTTGCAAGCTATAGTTGGTATGACAATACCATTAACGATAGCCTTGGTTAATAATAAATGGAATTGGTGGTTTGGTTGTGTGGTAATGGTTTTTAATTGGGCAATAATGGCGGGTTATGATAGCTAATCGTGAAGGTGTGAGTCCAATGGATGAATACTAGAAACTTATATTTACCTACTTGAGGATAGGTCATAACGACCTCCTAATATACTTATGGGGTACTGTAACGCCCCAAATCTGGTACCCAGAATGCTACACAGTGCTCATGACCCTGAAGGACCACAAGCTAACCCATGACTAATATCTGCACCTGAGCACTGCATAATACATTGTACAAATGCGGAATAAAAGGCTGAAAGGCCATAAGGTTCAAATATTTGATAAAACATAACATCTGGAGATATGGTATATCAATACCAAAATAACTGAAATGACTGTCTGAGCATGCTAGTCTGAAAGCCTCTAAACTGTCTGAATAAGGAGTTGATGGGACATGTCCCCAACTAACTCCAACTACTGAAATAAACTAAGTACTAAAAGAATGAAATAATCAAATAATAACATCCTCGAATGACGAGGACTCACTGCTAATCTGTCTGCTGAACGGCTGATCTACTAAGGATTCTCTGGACCTTGTGCATTAAACTATGGTATAAATTACCATAGCGTAAAAGAAAAGTATGCGTTAGTACGATTGAATATACTAGTATGCAAGTGAGGTAGGCTGAATGCAAGGGTTTATATGCATGAACAATACTAACTGACTAAGTAACATGAACGTGAAAATACATGCATGAATACATAACTGTAAATTATATTGTGACAACACTAATTACTGAGTTTGAATACTGATAACATGGATTTCTGATAACTGATATAACTAATATTGAGCGACTGTGTCCAACAGTCTAGGTTCTGATGGAACTAGCAGAGTTCCGTACTGAGGTGAGTGACTGTATCTGAAAGTCCTGAATTCTATAGAACTGTCTGAGTTCTATTACTGAGACTGAGACTGTAACTGTGGGAAGTAGTCATCTAACTGGCATGCCCCAAATGAGATAATATAATTGAGTTGGGGTCCAATTTGTAACCCTAATTGGAAGAGTGTCAATATAGAGCCACTGGTAAGGACAAGTTGTGATTAATCCCTCATCTAACAGGTACTCTAAGAAGAACGGTGGGACCCTCATATAACAGGTTAAGTCACCTCATCAATCCTCATCTAACAGGTTAGATGTCTCAACCTATGCTAACTACGTAGTTCTGGAGCGCAAGGATTACTTCTAAGAATCATACCCTCTACTCGCATGTGAGTTCCCATCCTTGGGCTCACTCGGTGCTTAATCCTACTACCATCTGATTAGATACTGAATTAATTATACTGAACTAACTAGACTGAGTTCACTGAGTTTCGTTGACTGACGAAATATTACTGAGATTACTGAGTTTTCCTGAGTCATGAGACTAACTGAATTCTACTGAACATGGGTTAACTGAGAGTATCTTGAAAACTGACACTAGATCTAGGTACACAACTAAATTGTCAAGTATAAATACTCCCAGGACTCGATAGCATAAAAGTAATTCATGTCACAAGTTTGAAAAAACAACAATGGCTACACATATATCCATAATTCATTGACTAAGACATTTTATCAAACACTTGACATGTATTAACTTATACATGAATGGAGATTTCATACTATCATACTACAATGGCACTTTTCCCTTCACATAGGCATTTAATCAAACATATGGGGAGAATACTTTGGTGATACCATCATCAATGCATCTAATTATCATGGTTGCATAAATAAATTTTCAATTTGAAGGGTTTATCATTAATATTATGCAAATCATCACATACTAGGATCAATCATTGGAATATGTAATTTAAAACATGAATCAAAACCCAACAACAACATGGACATGAATGTCAATTCAACTAAATCATGAACATTTATAAATACACAATCTTTGGAATTTGAAAAGAGATTCTTGAGCTTCATGGGTGAAAGGGATCCATGAATCAACACTTGACATACCTGGGTTGATGATTACTTGAAGATTGGCGGAGGAAAGCTTAAATTTTATTGCCTTAGGATTATACACCTAGGGTTTATTGTTCTTGGGGATTGATATTTGAGAGAAATCCTAATTTGGTGTTGTGGATGAATAATGAAGTTATGAGCTCTGGTCTGGTATAATTAGGGGTCAAAACGGGTGAAAAAAAAACCCAAATACCCTTTTAAAAATGGCTTAAAATTGCTGATCGGAAGTCGCAACGGCTTGGGCAACGGTCTATCGCTGGCTTGATGGTCCGTCGGTCCTGACCGTCACATTTGTCCAGAACTTGAACTTTCTGCCTCGTCTGCGACAGTTTAGGAGACGGTCATTCACTGGCTCGACGGTCCATCGGTCCTGACCATCATACTTGACCAGAAGTTGGGTTCACTACCTTGGTCGCAACAGCTTGGGTGAAGGTTCATCGTTAGCTCGACGGTCCATCGGCCTAACCATCACTTTTGGACAGTTCCGACAGTTCTCTATAAAACGTCCATAATATTTTACTCTGATATCGGATTTGGACAAAATTGGTATCGTTGGAAAGATAATTTAATTTACCACATGATAAAAAGTCTAAATTAGGGAAATTCTATCTGATTTAAACATTAATTATTTAGAAAGTCATCACTAACTCTTCTGGATACTAGATTTGATTTAAAGAAAGTTTGGGGTATTACAGGTACATGAGAATCCCCTAAGTATACTTGTATATATGTATCATGGAGAGTGAAGGGTACTTAGGAATCCCCTACTCCTGTAGTATCTCCAATTCAGGGGGTAACACTGGACCCATATAGCCCGTTCAGGGGGTGACACTGGACCCATATAGCCCGTGGGTGGTTTTAGGATGGTTAAGCTACACATACCCAGGTTAATGGTTTTAAAGGAATGCTAAAATCGGTCCCCTTTCCCGTAATGGATTATATATATATATATGTATTTTTGTGAATGCATATGGTTATTTGTGTGGTTTTAAAGGTTGGCATTATCTTATTCTTATCCTGAGTACTTGCTAACATTCACCCGCTAACTCATCTTTGGGCGGATGTATCCGCACATGATATAGGAATCGATCATATTACTCCTCCTACTCATTGACCGAATTTAGAAATAGTCGGTGTTGGATTGAAGTGGTGAGCTTCCATAGTTTGGAAGGCATCCATTTCAAGTGATGGATTACTTTACATACTTTTATCTTTTCTTAAACTTTGGTTTTTGGCTATGTTAGGGGGCATGTCCTGACTAGATACTCTTTTTTCTAGTTTAGAGGCCTTGTATGGACAACTGTGGACTTGGATATGGAATGGCTATGATATATACATATATATATTTGTACATATTGGGTTACGCTATTGGTTTGGTTGGAAGGTTATTGGATGGATTGGCTTGGTTGGGGTTAGTCAAGGAAGTAGGCTTATCCTAAAGTCCTTATAACTCCAAATGTATTATCTTGTTATATGCTTGGAATTCATCTAACTCAGGGTATATGTTGGTTGGTTGGATTGGGTATTGGGGGTGGTTCCCAGTCTCAGTTGGACTTAAGATGCCCATTACGACATAACCCCGGTTTAGGTCGTGTCAATGAGATAGAACATAAGCACCATAAGAAAAATTGGAGGCAAAGGAACTCGAGGATATATACTAGTAGCAGGATTACTAAGGTTGAGAAATAAGAGGTGGATGTTTTTCCAAATCATTGTGCATTTTTTTTCACAATACTTTATGCTAAGCATTCATGCGCTCCATCTTTAGCTAATTATTTTTAGCTTCAAGTAGACTGTGCATTTGCAAGATGTAGGTGAAATAACAATTGAGTGATGAGATCTAACTTTTTCTTAGAACCTGGTTCAGATGGACAAAGATCTTACTCCTCCTCGGTATTTTTATCAGATAACTTCTTCTTGATAAATTTCAAACCCCAATTGAGAAAGAATATATATGGTTAAGGAACTCATCAAACTTAATGCAATAATGATGGATTTAGCACTAATAAGGTAACTAATAGTAGTTTGTTCCAAGAAAGTTGTCTCCTTAAGAAATAATTAGTTACAATTGGAAAGGTGAGGTCATGATTTGGGATTTGTAAACCTAGTTCAGATGAAGGAGGTGGTTACGACAATGAAGACACATAAAGAAAGGGACAAAGTTTCCCCCGAATATAAGCTAGGATGATTTTAAGACGGAGGTCCTATTTTTCAAAGTATTATGGGATTGAAGGATGCTTAATATAAGAAAAATCTTGGTGTTTTTCTTGAAAGAATTGGCTTTTTAAGGATGGATCAGGTTAACCGGTGCTTAAGTTTTACACATACTCAAAAAATATATGGATTGAAAGGGATGATACATATATGACTATAAATAAGGATCTAGGTTCCCCCTTTGTAAGTTCCTCCTCGATTTTGTAATGCAATTTGTAAGAAAGTAGGGGTATTATCCACAAACCTTTTAGCCGCTATCAAAGATGTGTCTGAGGTGTGTACCTGTAATAGTACGAGACTGAGTTATTAGATATACATTGTATATCCAATCTAGCATAAATTTTTTCACTTACTATCCAATTATTAAGGAAGTAATGATGATGCGTCAATGCTTCTTGATAAGACCAAGCTCAAGGCAAAGAGAAACAAGGTTCACATTGCATTGAACCCTTTAATTATCCAATAACTCCCCCTTTTTTCTGTTCACCATGCATATTCTCACTAATTGTTCCCCCTATATCATGTACCTTCTCATTGATATGAGGATCACCACTGAACTATGAACTTGATCATTTTCAAGAACTTCTTGGGAACCAGGTTCTGGCAGCATTGATCATTCATGATCCTTATAATCATTTTCAGCTATATCAAATCCTTCTTTGTTAACCTGCTTTTCAAGATCATAATCATTGATATTGTCATTCACAAGATCAATTTTTTTCATTATCTTTCTGTAAAATTGTACGAACCAGGTTCCTGTTTCATAGTTTTCCCAATTGTTGTGATCGAGCCTTCAGTACTAAAGATAAAATATTCTGACATTCTTCTTGATTTTTTTATCACTTTGAGCATTGCTTCACTGAATTTTGTGTTGGACAAATCATGAAACAGGACTTTCATGACTCTTTCATTTAGAACCAGGTTTCAAAAGTTGAGTTTTTTATATGCTTCAACCCTTTTTGTCCCTTTCTAAAGGCTACCTTGTTACCTTGGAAATATGTGAGTAAGAGAAAATATTTTGCATTTTTATCATGTACCCGGAGCATGCATTATTCATATAAGAAATGAGCTGATTTGGTCATCCTGTGTATGATAACCCAAATAGAATCATGATGACAACGAGTACGAGGCAAACCCATCACAAAGTCTATGTTCAAGTCTTCCTATTTCCATATAGGAATACTGAACTTCTGCATGGACCCATTAGGATTCTGGTGCTCAATCTTAACTTGCTGACATGTAGAGCATTTAGCTACAAATTCTGCAATATCCCTCTTCATCCCAATCTACTAATAGATCTTCCTCAAATTATGGTACATTTTAGTGGCCTCTGGATGAATCGGTAATGCGCACCATGTGCTTCTGCAAGAATTTGTTGCCTCAATCCATCTACACCTGGCACACATAAATGACCCTGGCAATGCAACACACCATCTCCTCCTTGGGAGAAAACCTCTACTTTCTGATCTCTGACTGAATTTTTCAGCTTAACAAGACTGGGATCTCTATCCTATTTTTCCTTCACCTCAGAAACTAGAGAGGATTCAAAACTATTCTGAACCCATACACTACCTTCTGCTGAATCGACTAAGCGGACACCTAGTCAGGTAAGATGATGAACTTCCTAAACTAACTTCTTCTTACTGTCGTCAACATCAACAACATTACCCATAGACAGTCTACTGAGAGCATCAACCTCTACATTGGCTTTGCTCGGATGATACAGAACACTCATGTCAAAATATTTTAGTAACTCTAACCACCTTCTCTGAAACAAATTCAAATCCATTTGAGAGAACAGATACTAAAGGCTTTTGTGACCAGTGAACATATCAACATGCACCCCATATAAGTAATGCCTCTAAATATTTAAGGCAAACACTATAGCTGCTAACTTGAGATCATGAGTCAGATAATTCTTCTCATGGGGTTTAAGTTGTCTGGAGGAGTAGGCTATGAATTTACATCTCTGCATACGGACACAGCCCAAACCTACTCTGGATGCATCACAGTACACAACAAACCCATCTGAACCATCTGGTAGAGTCAAAACTAGGGCTGAGGTGAGTCGAGTCTTCAACTCCTGAAAAATCTTCTCATAAGGTCTTCAACTCCTGAAAATTCTTCTCATAAGAATCTGAACACTGAAACTAGACTTTTTTCTGAGTCAATCTAGACATGGGGGATGCAATAGATGAAAAACCTTTAAAAAATTGACGGTAATAGCCAGCTAAACCTAAAAAACTTCAGATATCTGATAGAGAGATGGGTCTAGGCCAGTTTCTCACCGCCTTGGTATTTTGAGGATCAACTCTAATGCCATCACTGGAAATAATATGACCAAGGAATGCTACTGACCTTAGTCAAAATTCACACTTATTGAATTTGGAGAACAACTAATGAGTTCTGAGAGTCTGAAGTACAATTCTGAGGTATTTTGTATGATCATTCTCACTATGAGAATAAACAAGAATGTCATCGATGAAGACTATAATAAACATGTCCAAGTACTATTTGAACACGTGATTCATTAAGTTCATGAAAGGTTTTGGGGCATTTGTAAGGCCAAAGGACATGACTAGAAACTCAAAGTGACCATACCAAGTTCTGAAAGCTGTTTTTGAAATGTCACATTCTTTGACTCTGAGCTTATGATAGCCTGATCTGAGGTCTATCTTAGAAAAGTAACTGGCGCCCAAAAGTTGGTCAAACAAGTCATCTATTCTGGGAAGTGGATATTTATTCTTGACTTCAATTTTTTTCAACTGACGGTAGTCAATACACATTCTGAGAGAACCGTCTTTCTTACGCACGAATAAGATTGGTGCGCCCCATGAGGAAACATTGGGTCTGATGAATCCCTTATCTTGGAGATCCTTCAACTGCTCTTTTAACTCTTTGAGTTCTGCTGGTGCCATTCTGTATGGCAGAATAGATATGGGCTGAGTATCTGGAAGAAGGTCTATTCCAAAGTCTATTTCCCTAATGGGAGACATTTAATCAAACACTTGTAATGAATCTACTTACACATGAATGGGGAATACATGCTATCATGTTATAATAGCACTATTTCATTCACATAGGCATTTTATCAAACACATGGGGAGCATGCTTAGTTTATATAATAATTAAAACATATAGTTATCATGGCTATATCAATCAACTTGCAAATTGAAGGGTTTATCATGAAGATCGTGTAATTCAACATATACAATGATTTATTTCATAAAATCATGTAATTTAATCATGCACTAAAACCCAACAATAACATGAACATGAAATTCAACTCAATTCAAGCACGGAAGTTCATAATTCAACAATCTTGTATTTTAAAAATGGATTCGTGGACTCTATGGGTGAAAGGAACCCATAGATGAACACCTAACATACCTTGGGTTATTAGTTCTTGAAGGTACTTGAAGAAATTCTTGATTTTTGACCTTGATTCTTGAAGCTAGGGTTTTGTATTTTAGAGAGAAAGCTTTTATTTCTTGAGACAAATGAGCAAATAATGGGATAGTAGGCTATTTAGAGCTTTAATCCTATGTTTAGGCTGACTAGAATGAGGAAAAAAAAAGACCTAAAAGCCCTTGGAAATTAAATCTCAGAATAACTAAAATGACCCAATTTTCACCCTTGGCGCGACGCAGCGCTATCGCCACCTTTGATGATACCTGGAAGCTTGGTGCGGCACGGTACAATTGCGTTGTTTTACTGAAAATTGATAAATGTTAACTGGGTCCTTGGCACGATGCGCCAATATCGCGGTCCCTTACTGGAATTAGACAATTGGGTGGAAGCCATCCGCGATATGGTGAGATCGTAGAGTCATACTGGAAATTGAAAATTGTCAATTAGACTGGCTTCGCGTTGTGCTAGTAATCAAAATAATGGTGTTTAATGACTAGAACTTAAAATCGCCATAATTTCTTATTCGGTTATTAATCGCCATAAAATTTTTATGTTGGATAGCTCATGAACTTAGAGTTAATTTTAAGCTAAGGAAATACGAGGTATTACACCTGTGAATATCCTTCACCAACCCCCTATTCGTCTTATCAACGTGGTATAAGCTCCCTATAGACAATCTGCTAAGAGGAAATAAACCTCCCTTTGTGAACTAAGAAAATCCCTTTCCATTCTAATATTTGCTTATTAGGAAAGTGAAAACTGACCTTTTGAGTCCTACCATCCAGAAAAGCACAGAACAAATGAAGCCAATCCATCCCCAAGTTAACATCAAAATCCACCTTATCCAATTCTATCAAATCCATCGATGTCTCTATATGAAAGATAGACACCACACAACCCTTATAGATTTTTTAGAAACTATAGAATCACCCACTAGAGTAGACATAGAAAAGGGGTCGTAAATATTTTCAGGATCAAAACCAAAATGCACAGTCTCATAAGGGGTCATATAAGAAAGGGTAGAACTGGATCAAGCAAATAATAAACATCACGGGAAAAGAATTGTAACATACCAGTAATTATATCTGGAGATGCCTCAGATTCATGATGAGTAGCAAGTGCATAGAGATGATTTTATCCAGTACTGGTACCAGAAGTAGCTCCTTTTGGTGTAGGAGCTAAAGATATGGCACCCAAAATATTATTAGCTCCAGTGGGAACCTTGGCTGAAGAATAATCTTGTTGTATATGACCAGGTTGACCATTAATATAGCACCAATTTCTCCCCTTCTCATAATATACATGGTGAATCTTCTCACAAGAATGGCAAACAGGATAAGGTGGGGCTGACTGAGCTCCACTAGCCTAAGATTGAGCACCATGTGCCTTAGGACCACTGCTAGCCTGAAAACGACGATCACTTGAAGGCTTAGGATAAGGAGAACTAGATGTCGAATAAGAATTCCCCTAATTCTTCATCATAGTCCACTGTCTACCATCTCTTCCATTATTCTACTGACCTTCACCCTGCTCTGAATACCTAAAATTCTTGTTCTGCCTCTCTCCCATCTTAGTTTGCTTCTTTTTCTCATCCTTTACCTATTTCATATAAACCACTAGCTTGGAGATGTCCATATCATTGTTCAATAACTCAGCCTTACACTTCAATACCAAATCATGGGACAAACTTGAAGTAAACTTTCTAATTAGGGACCTTATATTAGCCACTAACTCCAGAGCATAATAAGATAACTGCTGAAATTTTTTAGCATACTCCTTCACACTCATCTTCCCCTACTTTTAGTTCACAAATTCTTTTGCCTTAGATTCTCTTAACTCCTGAGGAAAGAAGTAATCAGTAAAGGCACCCAAAAACTCATCGCTTACTACCTGCTTAGCATCATCACCCCTTACAGCTTCCCACTCCTCGTACAACAGATAAGCTACATCCTTTAACTGGTACACAACAAAATCTACATCCTCTAAATGAATAGCATGCATCACCCTAAAAATCTTTTCTATCTCATTAATAAACCCCTAAGGATCCTTCCCAACCTTAGAGCCCATAAAGGTTGGGGGATTCAACCTTATAAACTAGCCAACCTGAGTGATCTTAGATGAATGAGAAACGAAACCAACTCGATCAGACTAGTAAGACTGTGATGTCACTAACTGAGTAAGCATACATATAGACTGGCAGAACTTTACATTAGAGACTTCTTTCTAAGGTGGTTGCTCAAAGTATCACCAACCTGGAAAGCTTGAGAAGGACTAGTAGGGACTAGTGGAACTCTACGTGGGGTAACACAATGAGGAGCAGTGACCCTAGGTCAGGTCTACACTCCATAAATAGGGTGAGTTCCCTCCATATTGTCCTAAGGTGGGACAAAGGTCCCAACATAGTTTCTATGAACATCAGATCTTTGGGAAGGTATGATCTGAAATACAAGAAAGCTAGAAGTAAAGTTTCATAATGCTAGACTCTATTGCCTAAGATAGAACACAAGAAAGGGAAATATTCCTAAATACCTTGTAGCCCCCCTCCCCATAAGTGGCATGCTACATACCCATAAAAGAAACTCTCTCGACATGTCTTTGAGGAAACCCAACAATCCTGAACAATACTCTGATATCCAACTTGTCACAACCTAAACCAGGGCCTGGCCATGACGGGTATCTCAAGCCCACCATGTACCAGAGACCACCCCCTTAGCCTAACCTCAAGAGCACAATAATAATAATAAATTAGAGGCCAATAAACATAGTAATTAAAAAAATATCAAGTGAAAGTTCTAAGAATCCAAAATCAACAATCCAACCCACATTTGTCCACAATAGCCTCTAAAACTAGAATAACAACTAAGTTGGGATATGCCCCCCGCTATGATCAAAACAAAAGAATACAACAGTACTAAGTCTATAATAAAAGAATAATGAAATGACAAGGCCTTTTAAAGGATGGAGGTTCGCCACTTCACGGCAACTTACAGACGTGCTTAACCACCTAATGTTGTACAGAAGCAACAGAAAAGTCTTTAGACCCTACATCATGAAATGATGTAGAATCCTAGGATGGTCAGTGGCATAAGCACTGATATATAACTCAGGGAAAGTGATAAAGTAATGCCATTTCCAAAATTAATAAAAACCACATGCATATATTCATTCATACATATATTTATATGTATATATAGGACGCCGGGATAAGGAAAAAGGTCATCAATATAAAATTTTAAACCATTAAACTGAATTATGTAACTCCATCCATCCTAAAGTCACCCACGGGCTATATGGGTTCATCTTCCCCAGCTGAAAGTGCCCTAAGGCATTTTAGTTACATAAATCATGAAAAAATTAAGGAAAAACTAAAGCCACCGAGGCAATAACTGTCCCAAATACATACATATATATATATATATATGTATATCAAGTGTTCTTCAAGCACACAACCATATAGACCCCCAATGCCCACACATGTTGTTTTCAGTGTTCGTCCCCTTGGGACTTACACCTTCACGGTGAGCTAAACAATCCCATTTAAGCCAAAATTAAAAAAATGGCACATAAAACAAACTGATAACCCAAGAATCATTTATTAAGGAATTTAACACTTGGTATCGTCATACCAACACGCTTGCAAACTAAATTAAACATGCCAAACCAATTCACATAACCATATTGACTGCCAAGTTCCATTAACAAATCAAAACCATAGCTACCAAGGCCATCCAAATCCATTTTTATATCTATTTATCCATTAATGTAATGCATTCGCTAAAAAACAAGTAAACTCATGGAATTTTCCATATTCAAGATCAAGTTTACAAAGTGGATCGAGGTTAATGCCAATTCCAAGCCAAAATTCATCCAATTTAGGGAAACCCATGTCCCTCATTCCAATCATTTAAATGCATCAATTTAGTCCTAAAAATATTAATTTAAAGCATGAATACTTAATTTAAAACATGGGACAAGTAATTCAGTTAGTAACAACCAAAGCCCTTCAACCCAATTTCAAAGCCTATAATTTAAATCACATGAAGATCCATTCAATTAATGCCACAATGTAAAATTCAAGTTTAGGGAAGAGAAACATGCCTAAAATATATAAGAAATTGAAATCAATTCAAAGTTTAAAGCCTGGATGATGAATTCATCATAAAACCCTTGAATGTTCTTGGGTTTTGAGTTTAAGAGAGAGAGAGAGAGAGAGAGATTGATTTGATCTTTGAAAATTAAAGGGAATGAGTTATTTTATGTTTTAAGGTCGCAAAAAGGGTAAAAGGACCAAAAACCCCCCACCCAAGTGAAAAAAATCAATAACTGGATGAAATTAAAATAGTGGCATGGCACACCAATATTTTTGCAGAGTTAAGCCTCTGTGGCATGCTAATATCGCGGAGGTTAACCTCCATGACATAGATTTATCATGGACCCTCACTGCCTTGGGGTCCCAAAATAACCTTGAGCCCTTTCCAAAAAATCTAAAACTTTCCCAAATACCCTTTTAATATCTCTAAACATAATTTAAGTCAAAAATAGACATTATGCATATGGGAGGCTAAAAAATAAAATCATCAAAGTTTTATGAGGTTTCACATAAATTACATGAACATTCAATTGTTCAAAAGTAGTATTTGTGACCATCCCTAAAGATGCAACTTGTTTACTCCATTATACTCCTAAGGACCTATCATTTGTCCATTCACCCTGAGAGAGTGTAATATGCACAAACAAAGTTTTTCTTTACATCACTGTTGCTCTTAAAAGTTTTTGTTTTGATAATAGTCTATAGAAAAAGTGATATTATGTATACTAATCATTTATCTTGACAGTAGGATTATGTAAAGGAGTTGGAATAAAAATGGAGAAATCAGATAGATCACTTGATAAGGAGATAACAATGACATCCAACTCAAATCCCTAATAAAGCATATGATGTTCAAAAATGGTATTCTGGTTGTCCATAAAGCAGGGTTTCAACCATTTATTTAACTCAAAATTACCTCTTGATTATCTATTCACTTCGAGAAGACGATGAAAATTATAGATAGTAATTTGATTTACATTACCAAATCTTTATTTGAAGTCGCTAGCTAAAGAGACACTATTGCTGCTAACTATTTACCTGGAGCACAGGTATATACAAAAAGCCAACTTAATAATAAATTGATTTAGTTAATGTATTTTTTGAACTTTTGAGAGGGCCACTGCATATCCATAATTCCAAAAGGGTCATACCGATAGGGTCATTGCATATTCACTCATGCTGAGAGGGTCATGCCAAGAGGGACATTGCATATCAATCATGCCAAAAAAGCTATTACATATTCACATATGCCAAGAGGGTCACTTCAAATACGCTCACATCACAAGGGCCATGCTGAAAGGGACATTGTATATCCACACATGCTAAAAGATCATACTAAGAGGGTCATTGTGTATTCACTCATTTCGAAAGGGCCATTATGTTTAATTATATTATCCCTAAAGTCTCCATAAGCGATTAATCACATGGAGGTATAAGAGTCTGGTGTTAAAGGCTGAATTAGAGCATGTGAATCCATTAAATCACACAGAGATAGAGAGTCTAGTATTGATGGATACATCTTCTTCATATCCATTAATCACACATAGATGAAGGAGTCTGGCATCAAGGATATTTTAGTATTTCACATATGTTAAATCATACATAGATAGTAGAGTATAAAATCAAATATTTTTTGTATTGTCATTTACTAAATTGCACATAAAATTAGCACTTAGCACCAGAAAGTATGTTCAACATTAAATGCATCAACATACCAGAGCTTAGGAAGCACATAGTCTAAGAGACGTCTCTAAGTCATTATTTGAAGGTGGACGATAAACTAAACTTCCCCAAAAGTCAACAATTAAAAGTTTGCCATGTTTGAGACAAGATATTAGATTACCCAAAATGTTTTAGACGAGGGTCATTCATAAGTCACAACAATATCCTAACTGGATAATGTGCAAGATTGACCAAAATTTGACATTCTTAAGGTTTTTCATAATCCATAGTTACATCCTTATTGGATGATGTACAAGATTACCAAAAATTGACAGTCTAAAGGTTCTCTATAAGTTTCACTATATCCAAGGTTGATTATGTACAAGATTACCTGAAGGCTAACAATTCAAAAGGGATGATGTGCAGAAATGCCTAAAATCTAGAAATTTAAGGAAAACTTATAAGTCGTCTCTTATCCAAAGTTTGATAAAGTGTACGATTGCATAAAATCTAACATCCCAATGTATATTTGTGGCTACTTCCTATCTAACATCAAATGATGTGTAAGATTATCTAAAGATTAATGACTCATGAGATATCTATAAGTGGTATTTGTACTAAAGATACACCAAACTTACCTAGGGGAATTTGCATAGAAATTTATTACCTATTCCCAAAAGTGCAATCACATAAAATTTGGAAACCATTATAGGTAACCAAGAGGTTATCATATTAAATGGAAATCTACGTGGTTATAGAGACCATTCTATATAAAATATCATCAGTGACAAAGAGGGGCATCTCGTTTTGAAAAAGATTCAATGCCAAAAGGGCCTTCATATTCAACAACCAAAAGGTTGTTGTGTCTATGCTATTATGGAAAATATTGTCTTTCGAAAATAAGGACATAAAAAGATGGGCACTATCAGTCAAACAATAACTCATGAAGACATATGGTAAAGACTATCTATTACTTCATGAATTATATTTATCATTAATGATCTTATTTAAGATGTTGTCAAGAGCATCTGAGCAGATAAAATTCTCAAATCAAAACTTGCCATGAGCCGAGGCTGCCCCTAGTCATAACATGGTGCTTAAGGCCATAAGTGACCCCAAGTTAACCCATAATCTGGTACCTACTGTGAGCACTGAATAAAATAGTAATACAAGTATTATATGCAAAAAGTAAACTGATAAAACACTATTAAGGTGGAATACTGAAACAATACCTAGAGTGTCTGAACCACTAATACAACTGAAACATAAGTCTGACTATCTGAATATTCGAATATCTAAATATCTGAAAGCCTCTAAGATATGAGAAGTTGATAGGACAAACCCTCAACTAACCCCAACTGACTGAAATAAAGAAAGTAATGTAAATAACTATAAATACTTATCCTCGACAGATGAGGACTCATCATAACTGCTGATGAGTGGTATTGAGTTGACTATGGGTGAATGGGGAACTGAGCGTCTGAACCTATATTGTGAAATCAATATAGCACAAAAGAGAGTATGCGGTCAGTACTTTTAATGTATTGGTATATAAGATAGGGACTAATTGGAATATATATAGGTATTGGGCATAATGCATGATCATGTAAAAAGAATGCAAGACCAAGTAAAACATGAAATGAGATAATCTATAAACTGAATAGTTGAATAATTGATAAACTGAATACTTGGTCCCACAAACCTGAGATGATATAGTCTGAATATTGAATTGAGACTGTGAGAGCTAAAATTTAACTGATATGCCCTAATATGAGCTAATTAATGTCCCACTTGTAACCCCAATTAGAAAGGTGTTAATACCTTACCACGGGTATTGACACTGATAGTGTGGATCCACAAAGCTGATGTCTCAATGGACCAGGGTGTCAAGCCTAAATTGATAGGTGACCCCTAAGAGGAAGTCAAGCCTAAACTTATGGGTGACCCCTTATAACTTACGCTGGCTATGTAATTCTGGAACGTAGGAACTGCTACTAACAACTTCGCCTAAGCTGATGGGGGAGCTGTCATCCCTATGTTCACTCGGTGCTAATCTATACTCCCAACTGAACTGATATGAAAACACAAACTAATACATGTACTGATAACTGATTTAATCAAATATGGTATTCTAAAATTTAACAGTATATTTACAATCTAAATGCTATAAAATAAATATGGTCTAAATAACTCGTAACTTGAAATCTGAAATATGCATGAATGTATGGGTATCAGGTGTTCACAACTCTCCAGCACTGAATAATTACTTTAAATACGGTAACATCATTGAAAACACTATAAGAAAATTCATGATTCAGAGACCCAAAACATACAATATATCTTTAATTGTTGGAATCCATGATTATGAGTATGGGAATATGTTAAACTTATGAGGACAACATGCTTACATAGTTTAATTCATGAATTGGTAAGTTAACATGGTATCAACTAAACATGATATGGGTGATTGGAATTTAAAGCATGTAATAACAGAATTCTCATGGGAAAACATGTTGTCATGGCTTGAATTCAAAACTATTAAGAGAATATTGAGTAAATTCATACTTAACATTGGAATATCATAAAACAAGGGAAAGGATTTATACATAAAATACAAAGGATTCTGGGGACTCAATGGGTGGAAGGAACCCATTAATAAATACCCCACATACCTGAGTTTCTTGAATTCTTGAAGAAGACTTTGATTTGGGACCTTGAATGGTTGAATTCTTTAGAAGAAACTTGAAATTTGTGTTCTTGGGAATGGGGATGATTTTTACGTTGTTAACTGACGGAGAAAGGGAAAATAATGCCCTTTTAAGGTTTTGATTCGTCAATTGGGTGATTAGGGTGAGGGGGAAAAGACCAAAATTCCCCCTTGAACTTTTAATAAGGCTGCAGTAAAACACAACCTCCGTGGCACGGAGGCTATTGTGGAGACTAGTCTCCTTGACACGACGTATATTGCGGAGACTAACCTATGTGACACACCGTTTATCGCAGAGGTCCAGCCTCCGCGACACGCCCAAATCGTGGAGTCATTCTACCTCCATGTTCCAAAAACACCCCGAACCTATTCCAAAACTCTCCTGGAAGACCCTTTTAACGTCCCTAAACATATTTCAACTCAAAAATCAATGTTTTGAACTCGGGAAAGCAAAAAATTAAAATGTTTAAAATCTTGAGGCCCTAAAATAGTTAAGTCCCATGTAATTAGTGTGAAATAAATGCCCTTGTCACTTATAAACATGAGATGTATAGATGAAAAATTGTTTAGGATTTAGCGGGGTATAACAATATCTCCTCCTTGGGATCATTTATCTCTAAATGAAATTGTTTAAGCTAGGATACTAAGAAGACTGAGATTATGTACTGAATACTTATAAGATGAATCATGATTAAGTAACTGAACCAGAAACATGACACATAGACTGAACTAAATTCATTTATGCTTCTATGACATGAGGATGGTTGGATAGCTGAGATGGAAATGAGATAATCAATTAAGAAAAACCATTACCTCAAGCTAGATTTGAATTCGTAGATAAAATATGGGAATACTTGGCTTGCGTATTTGCTTCTGCTTCCCAAGTAGCTCCCTCAACGGACTGACTTCTCCATAGAACCTTAAGCAAAGGGACTTCTTTATTTCTCAACTTATGACTTTGATGGTCAAGGATCTCAGTTGGGACTTCTTCATAGGAGAGACTATCTTTCACGCCCACTCTCTATAGGAATGAAAGAAGCTAAGTCACCAATATATTTCTTGAGCAAAGAGACATAAAACACAGAATGCACTGATGAAAAATTTGTAGGCAACTCTAACTCATAAGCTACCTTCAAAATATAGCTCAAAATACTGTATGGGCCAACATAGTGGGGACTGAGCTTCCCTTTCTTACCAAACCTCTTCACCCTTTTCATGGGCGAAATTTTCAAATAAACTAAGTTACAAACGGCAAACTCAAGATCTCTTCTCCTTAAATCTACATAATATTTCTAATGACTTTAAGCTATCTTCATCCTTTCTCAAATCAACTAAACTTTCTCCATGCCTCATAAACTAAATCTGACCCTATTGAAGCAGCCTCACCTACTTCAAACCAACTAATAATAGATCTACATCTTTTTACATAGAGAGCCTCAAATAAAACCATATGAATACTGGAGTGATAGATGTTGTTGTAGTCAAACTCAATAAAAGGTAAGTAGTCATACCAACTAACCTTAAAGTCGATAACACAAGCCCTCAACATGTTCTCTAAAGTATGAATGGTCCTCTTTGGCTGACCATCTATCTGAGGATAAACAGTTGTACTTAGATAAACTTGAGTACCAATACCATTCTGAAAACCTTCTAGAAATGAGAGGTAAACTGAGTACCTCTATCTGAAATAATGATTAATGGAACCTCATGCAACTTTACTAACTCTCTAAGATAGAGTCTAGCATAATCCTCCACTAAATAAGAAGTATGAACTGGTAAGAAATGGGTTGATTTGGTCATTCTATCTACAATGGCCATATTGGATCATAATGACAACATATATGAGGTAACCTTGTCATAAAATCTATGTTCACCATATCCCATTTCCAATTAGGGATGTTGAACTCCTGAAGCATACCACTAGGACTTTGGTGCTCAACCTTAACCTACTGGAAATTCAAACACTTAGCCATAAATTCTGCAATATCTTTCATCATACCACTCCATCAATAGATTTACCACAAATCATGGTACATCTTAGTGGCTTCTGAGTGAATAAAATATCGCGCACCATGTGCTTTAGTAATATTCATTGTCTCAAACCATCAACATACAGAACATATAACTTACCATAAAAATGAAGCACATCATATCCCCTTTGGGATAAAATCTCCACCTTCTTATCTTAAACTTCCTTCTCTAACTTAACCAAAATAGGATCCCTATCTTGCTTTTCTTTGACTATGTACACCAATGAAGATTCTGAACCATTTTGAACCCATATACCACCTTCAGGCAAATAAACCAACCAAACACCTAACCTAGTAAGTTGATGAACCTTACAAATTAACTCCTTCCAATCATCCTCAACATGAGCAACACTTCTCATAGATAATATACTAAGGGCATCGGCTACTACGTTATCCTAACTCGAATAATACATCACACTTATATCATAGTCTTTTAATAATTCTAGCTACCTTCTTTGATAAAGATTTAGGTCTTTCTAAGTGAACACATATTGTAAACTCTTATGATCCATAAACCCATTAATATAAACCCCATAAAGGTAATGCCTCCAAATCTTTAAGGTGAAGAGAACTGTTGCCAACTCAAGGTCATGGGTTGGGAAATTCTTCTCATGGGGTTTAAACTATCTATTGACATAGGATATGACCTTACCTCACTGCATTAAAACACAACCAATACCAACTTTAGAAGAATCACAAATAACTACAAACCCTTCTATGTCATCTGATAAAGTCAAGACTAGAGCAAAAGTTCGTCGAGTCTTCAACTCCTAAAAACTCTTCTCGTAGGAATCTGGCCACTGAAATTTGACTTTCTTTTGGGTTAGTTGAGAACAAGGGAGAAGCAATAGAATAAAAACCTTTAACAAACCATCTTAATAACTAGATAAACCCAAGAAACTCTTGATGTCTGATGGAGAGATGGTTCTAGGCCAATTTCTTACTTTCTTAGTCTTCTAAGGGTCAAGTCGAATGCCATCATCAGAAATGATATGTCCAAGGAAAGATACTGATCTCACCTAGAATTTACTCTTACTAAACTTCGTGAATAACTGGTGATCCATAAGGGTCTACAATACAACCCTCAAATAGTCTGCATGATCACCCTCACAACAAGAATAGATGAGGATGTCATCTATAAACTCTATGATGAACATGTCTAAGTACTATTTGAACACCCTATTCATCAAGTCCATAAAGCTGTAGAAGCATTTGTTAGTCCAAAAGACATGACTAGAAATTTGAAGTGACCATACCAAGTTTTGTAAGTTGTTTTCAAGATTTCACATTCTCTGACTCTAAGCTGATGATAACTGGATCTAAGGTCTATCTTAGAGAAATAGCTTGTACCCTAAAGTTGGTCAAACAAGTCATCAATTTTGGGGAGAGGATACTTATTCTTAATTGTGGCTTTGTTCAACTGACGATAGTTGATGCACGTATGAAGGAAACTATCTTTCTTGTGTACGAAGAAAACTAGAGCACCCATGGAGAAACACTAGACCTGATGAAACCTATATCCAAGAGATTCTTCAACTGATCTTTCAATTCCTTAAGCTTAGCTGGATCCATTCTGTAAGGTAGACATAAGATAGGTTGGGATTTGGGAGAAGATCTATTCTGAAGTTAATTTCTATTATGGGAGAAACTCTGAAAAGATTTGAAACACCCTAAATTTTAGCCCTTGAAAATTTTGAGTTCTGAGCTTTCTACCCTGGCATTGACTCACTTGACGATTCATAATATGTCTTTATGAGTCATAGAACCCAATCGTAAGAAGCCTAGAAGGATTTGCTTAAGTCATTAATTTGAGAACGATTGAATTTAATGAGACATATAGACTCTTAACGAATTATAAGGAGAGTATTTTTAGTGTATCCAGTGTAGTGCCTCTATTAAAACTGTTAAGACTATGACTTGACCTTATAAGTCGTAGTGACTCATTACAAGATGCAGGGTGCTAGTCATAAGGTTCACAGGAAAGATCCTAAGGGGGTTTTGGTTTGGCTATAATTAAAGGGTCTGAGTTGTAAGGTGATCCTATGAGTCATAAGGTCACCTGTAACAACTGACGATTTAATTTCTAACTTTTAATAAAGGTATTTTAGATATTTTTGTCTTTCCCTAATCATAACCCACAACCTATAAACACTATTTAGACTTTATTCTCACCTATAACATAATCAAAACATATCCCCTTCTCTCTAAAATTCTCTCAAGCCAAGCAAGATAGGGGTTTCTCAAGATTTCTTCTCCGTAATTGTGAATATTTTAGGCATGTTAGTCTTTCTTCATTGTCAATTTTGTAATAGCATATGATTTTAAGTATTGTTCATGAGATATTCATGTTGATTTTATAACAAGAGTTGAGGTTTTTGAATGGTTGTTGTTGAACAATGTGTTCTCATAGTTTATATATGATTAATCATGCTTTAAATATGGTTTTTAACTTATGGGTGCATGGGAATGGTGACTAAACTGAGGGGTCATGGGTAAACCCCAATTTGATGATTTTACCTTGATTTTGGTTTTGGAAATTGTATGCCCTCAATATGTTTGTGAAATTGTCAATGAAAAAGGGCTTTTGTCACATAGTTTAGTTTTCCCACTTGTAATAATGCATTGGCATAAAAAGGAAAACAAAGTATGCATATTTTCCTTAAAAGGCATTGGTGTCCATGTATAAATGGTGGAATTGGAACCTTATGGGTTTAGTTGATTAAATCGGTTTGAATCCTGAATGATTGATTATTCAAATATCTTTTGACTTATGGGTTTGAGTCCTAGTTAGTTGAGTAGATGACATGGCATGATGATATTAGATTAGAAGTGAGGTTGGTATCATCATACCAAGGGGATGCCTTAGTGTGTAATTTGTTTAATAAAAATTGGAATATATGTTAAATATTTTAATTGGGATTCAAAAGAAAGTTGCATAGCTGAGCCGTGAAAGTGGGGGTCTGAGTGAGTGACACTGGAAACTGCGCTAGTCGATGTGGGGGTCATTATGGCATGAGGGTTTAAGTTCCCTTGCTTGTGATCGGGTGGTTCGAGTCCATCTTATTGATATTATTATGATTGGAGGGCTCAAGTCCCCATATTACATTTTATGATTAGGTGTTTAAGTCACCTTAGAATATGATTGGAGGGTTCGAGTCCCCCGTTTATATATATATGATCTTTCTCTAGTTCGTGTGGTTACACGCATTAGGTCTAGACCAGGGTGTGAGAGCTGGGGACTATATATCCCATGAGTACTATTATATGATGGTTGAGCTACACAATGTAGGTAAAGTTTAAAAGTGCATGTTAAACCTTGTTCCCTATCCCGACATGTGATATATATATATATATATATATATGTATGTATGTATATGCATTTGATTATGTGCATTGGGTTTTGAATGAGTTTGAAATTGTTGATCATGGCATTATGTTATCCTTATCCCCAAGTTTCATGCTAGTATTCACCTCACTAACTGTCTTTAGACGTTGTATCCCCACGAGATGTAAGAATTGGCCATATTTTTACTTTTCCTGCATAGTGATTCGGATTCGAGGTCAGTTCGTGAGTTGACGTTAAAATGGTGAGCTTCCATACATCGAAAGTCTATATTTCATATTTTAGTCTCTTATGTCTCAGATTGTTTAGACTTATTTTGACTATCACTACTAGAAAAAAAGGAAAAATCGACCACGAAAACCGACCATAAAACCGACCAAATTTTGTGGTCGGAAAACCTATGGTAGCTTTTTAAAAACCGACCACAAGTGGTCGTTTTTTTTTAAATATATATATATATATATAAATTATTTATTATTTTATTAAAATTGGAGAAAATAATTTTTGAGCAAAAAAAACTGACCGCAAGTGGTCGGTTTTTTTAAAAAAAATTAAAAAAACAAAATAAAAACCAACCACAGTGGTCCGTTTTTATAAATATTTTTTAGTTGAATTTTTTTTAAAAAAGCTACCACATGTGGTTGGTTTTTTTTGATAATTTTGTAAAAAAAAATATTGAAAATTTTCAAAATACAAAAATTAAAAATCAAATTATTTACAATATAGTCCACTAATCATTTACAAACATTGATTATTATCTACAATACATCCCACCAATCATTTAATATACAATCAACCAACCACCATAAGAATACAAACATTATTTATAAAATTTATCGAGATTTAAAATCCAAACTATAAAACATACAAAATAATAAAACACAAGTTCAAATCCAAACTATTATCAATATTTCGTTGATATATCCAGTTATAATCAGGTTCCATATACACAATCAATCACATTCAAAACACAAGTTTACATTTCTAGTGCCTACACTTAAACGTTTTTAAGTCACTAACTCACTTCTCAAGTGACCACACTTCACTATATTCAAAACACAAGCCCAACTTTCAAGTAACTGTAATTGAACATTTTCGACTCACTAATGCAATTCTCAATGACTACACTTAAAACATTTTCGACTCACTAAAGTGTCAAAACCTAAAAATAGGGGTTGCAACTAAGTTACACAATCCAGAGCTATAATATAAAAAGCGGAGTTGAACCACTTGGCCTTAACCATCCAAACTAATCTTATTGATAATTAAGAATCCATACATAAGAATATCACAACTCTCAAGTCATTATTTAACTAGTCAAAAATCATAACTGGAGCCAACAAGTCTTTACTATTTCTAGTTCAGAGGAGCGGGGGTCTGGCTCGCGTGGATTCCGGTGTGGGGGATGGTCGCCATTGACTGGTGGCGCTGAAAGCTGGAGGAGGAGGAACGAAGAGAGCCAGCGGCGGCGTTGGGTTGGTTCACCGCTGCTAGTGGCGACGGAGTTTTCTCCGGTGGTTGAGGCGGCTAGTCACTGGGGTTATTTGGTTGGTCGCTGGTGACGTTGGAATGGGGCTGGTCGGTTATGAGATCAGAGGAGAGAGAGGGGGGGCGGCGCAAACTTCTTGAGAGAGAGAGAGAGCTTTTTGAGAGAGAGAGAAAGATGCAGATGTTGAGAAATGTTTAAGGGTTAGGTTTTGATTGGGATATTAAAATGGAAAGAGGATGTTGAATCCATCTCAGCTGTTGGATCAATTTTGATCAGCGGCTGAGACTAAAATAGGGTCAACAATTCAATTTTGGTTAAAATTGACATATTTGTGGCTACAATTGACATGAGTTGAATGTAAGATGACTAGATTTGTAATAAATTGGATAGAATGGGCTAAAATTATAATGACTTAAACAAAATTGGACTACAAGATAAATTAATTGGCAAAGTGGTATTAATTTAGGCCGCTATTTAAATTCTAGTAGTAGTAAATAATGATAATAGTAATAATTAAATAATAAGTAATAATAATAAATAATAATAATAATAATAAATAAAGAATAATAATGATAATAAATAATAATAATAATAATAATAAACAATAAGAAAAATAATAAGTAAAAACAAAAATAAATAATGGTAACTAATGGAAATCTAGATAATGTATTTGCAAAAAATGTGAGTATGCACAGTTATGTAAAAATAATTTAATGAATGTTAATAACATCATATAACATACACACACATACCTATATATATACCTATACATACACACACATATACACACTATCTACTATATTTATCAAGTTCTAAATACATACTAGATATACGTACACGAGAATATTATCCCATAATATAATGCGACATATTTCGTATACAAACTCTGATGAGTTATCGATTATTTCAACTAACATTAATATCACATCAACATACATTATATTATTACTTCAATCCTCAATAGTATCATATATATGAATGAATCATTCAAAATATGTTGATATATGCATTCAGTTATCTAGTTGTCGATTACTTCATACGTCACTACACGAGATATACGTATATACATACATTTAATTGTCTATCAACTTTCAGATACATACTATAAACATCAAATAAACGATTTTACTGCCCCATAATAACATACATCATATTTTACAAATAATTAGATGAATTATCAATTACATTATCGTATGTCATTAATATACCTTCACTGTATAATATGTATATATATATACCTATACATACACACACATATACACACTATCGACTATATCAAGTTCTAAATACGTACTATATCTATCACATATGTACACAAGTATATTATCCAATAATATAATGCGATGTGCTTCTTATACTTACTCATATGAGTGGTTGATTAATTATATTTGATTATCTTAATACAATATTAGGTTTTGACTACATCGTTCATCAATCGATCA